>NC_056732.1:1611990341-1612030341 GCF_019279795.1 Protopterus annectens | reverse complement strand
GTAGCTGGTAGTCAAGGAAAGGAATCCATAAATGAAATCATATATAGAGACAAAGAAGGATGTGAAGATGTCCAAAACCCTTGAAGACTGGAATGGGAGCATTTATTTGACCATGAGCTAAATATTTCATATATAAGTATTCAGTCTACAGGAGAAGGCAAATCTATTTATGGATAAAGCTCCAGCATGGCAGAAATGCTAGGAACAGAGGTGTCCTTGTTCCACAGATGATTTACTTACAGGCCTACTTGTAATAGTTAAGTACTTTACACTCTGTGCTAGATGACATTAGGAGAGCTGTGCATGGCGTCTTGACTTGTGGGCAGTATTCCTATCAGTAAGTACACAGTCTAATGTGGGGACCAGGGAATAAACAGCACATGGGTAAATATGTTCTGCTACAGATAATAGAAGGTTGCAGGGATCCTTCTATAAATGCACTGGACTATAAATGTATCCAAAAACTAGGGATAATAAATTTGTGAATCAACATGAAGGATAATGTTGAGTGGAGCAATGCTGCAGCAGTTAGCATTGTTGCCTCAAGCAAGAGGTTCTCCAGTTTGATTCTTGGCAGAGGTGACTTCTCTGTGGAGTCTGCATGTCCTCCCTGGATTCACGTGGGTTTCCTCTGGATGGTCTGATTTCTTCCCACATTCCAATGACATGCATCTGGAGCATTTCTCCCTGGGCCTCTGCCGAAAACGGGCTTGGTCCCAGTCAGACTTTCCCAGTGAACAAATGTAAATAAATAAATAAATAAATATATCTAACAGGAAGGAAAGATACTAAATAGTATAGCAAAATAGTTTAAAAGTTTGGCACAGCACTTAACATATCAAAACCTGCTGTAAATCCATAAAATGCATCTGGAGCATTTCTCCCCAGGCCTCCACTAAAAATTGGCTTTGTCCCAAGTCGGACTTTCCTGGTAAACAAATGTAAAATAAAATAAATAAAATTAAATTAAAAAAAACATCAGGCACTGATAATAAGTGGGAAAGTGGTACTGTAAGATGGTCAATTGTTCAACAACCAGACATGTGAACTAGCATTTTCTGCCATTTTACTGAAAATGTAGATTTCTATAAATGGATAATTGCAATGGGCATTTCTGTATACCCCATCCTGCAACAACCCCACACAGCTGATTCTAACAGTATCTGGGATGTTTGTAGGGTGGTGACAGTCTTCTGTATTGAGTTTGCAATTTCCTTCCACCCACAAAAACAATTTAATGAGTGAAGTTTTTATGACTCACTTGTTACATGAGACCATACTTGCTGATTTGACTTTTCTGTAACCGGCTTGTATCAGATGATACTCAAAAGTAGCTGCTCTCCTAGAATGGAAGATATCTTCTATTCATAAATAGTATTAGCAACATGACACAACTATACATCTTCTTATCTGAAACTGGCTATTACATAAACATTGTGGAAAATATGGAGCCTTGAGGAAGGATGTGTCTAAGAACTGAGCCAAGATAACCTACCATACATTATAGCAATACAAAAAATACACTGAAGTAATTATGTCAGATAAATAGCAGTACACAATAAATGAAACAAAGATTATTTATCACTGTAACCTAATGGCCATGCCAGACCACACCAAGCAATGTACTAGGATATCACTGGATAATATTATCCAACTCTCAAACTCTGATTAAATGGGTATAAGAAAAACTCAGCCTACCTAAAAATATAAGAAATATTGCAATTATTAAGTGGTCTTGTAATTTAATGGTGTTATTAAACCTTTATAGTATACTTCATGCATTTATTTTTTAAGCATTTGCTGATTTAATATAGACCATATATATATATATATATATGTGTGTGTGTGTGTGTGTGTGTGTGTGTGTGTGTGTGTGTGTGTGTGTGTGTGTGTGTGTTTATATATATATATATATATATATATATATATATATATATATATATATATATATATATGGGTCTAGGACGTTTGCTCAAATGAGCAAACGTCCGAAACCCAAATGGCCGGGCATACTTACGCGAAAGTGATTTTCACTGAAGAAGCACTTTCGCGTAAGTATGCCTGTTGCTGAGGCCGTACCTATGGTGCGGATAAGGGGAAATTCCCTTTTCCCCACTGTAATGCAGTCTCGGAGGGAGAATATTAAAGTAGGGGGTGCAGGGGGGATGAAGCACCCCTGCTAAAACTTTAATGTAGTGTTTTTTTTTTTTTTTTTTTTATAGAAACACGCTTTAATGAAAGTGCTTTTTTGATATTTCGATAAAAGCCCTTTCTTTAAAGTGTGTTTGCTGGTTATGGATTCGGACGTTTGCTCATTCAAGCAAACCTCCTAGATCCATATATATATATATATATATATATATATATATATATATATATATATATAGTTCTATGTTAAAACAATGAAAAGAATAAATATCGACTGCTCAGATGAGCGAAAACGTATATGATCGACACTGATATTGTGAAATTGCGGTACAGTGAAGATCGGAAAATTTGCCCTTTCCTCACTGTAATGCGATCTCGGAGTTGGAATATATTTTTATGGGGGGTGTGCGATTTCGATCATATGTGTTTTCACTCATCCGAGCGTTCGATATTTATTTTTTTCGTTGTTTTAACATAGACCCATATATATATATATATATATATATATATATATATATATGTATATATATATATATATATATATATATATATATATATATATATATATATATATATATATATATATATATATATATATATATATAGTTATTATTTTAATTTTTGTTTCTAGCATGTTGTAATTGTTTTATTACTATTATAATATTTATATTTAGATAGTGCTGATCTGTGGTATGCTAATATATTTTTTTTATTTATATTGAGTAGATAGTCACTTGATTATCTTTGTTGAAATAATATTTTTTAGAGTATTTAGCAGAACCAGTGCAGTTATATTATTTTTTTAAAAAAACTGCCACAATAATGCATTGTTATTTATAAACAGTGTTGTTCCTTATAACACTTAGAGTGGAACATATGTTTTTTGGGGGTCACATGTCCTTTCAGTGCTGCATATAAAAAGTGGAAATGTTTTGCTTACTTAGAGTAACTGTCAAAGCCATTTTTGAATGGTGAAATTGTCTTCCTTGTATCCTGATAATTGAAAAACTAATTAATACAATTTTTTTGGTATTTAATATTGCTGCATTCTGGAATGGTCTAATGAAAAGGATCTTCAGACCAGCTCACCTACCCTGGTAACAAATACATATATAAATAATACTAAAAAGATGTAATGCCTGTCTCTACTTATGCATTTCATCTATTCTTCCATGCATGACAGGTCTCTATTAATGCATTCTAGTCTGTGCATTTGTTAAAAAAATTCCAAGCATTTTTTTTGCTAGGACTTCCAGTCTAGTGTGTAGCATGTCAGAAGACTCTTAACTATCCTGGACTGCATTTCTAAATTTTCATACGGTGATCTGTACATTTTTCTTGGGATGGAAGTATTTTGTCATCTTCTTTTGCACTGTGGTTTATTTATCTGACTGTGATTGTTGTAATCTGAAGTCTCTCTTTCCTGCCAAATGCATCAGTAATGCCTTTTATTTTTCTTATTTCATTTGGCAGGATGAATTGCAGTCAGATAAAGTTTAAACCTTGCTAAAGAAATTTGTCACTGTGGCTCCAGGCAGTGAGGATATGTGCCAGTGACAAATTTTGATAAGCTCTGAACCTGCAGGGTCACTATTCTGCTCTTCAGTCTCTGTTTGATTGATTTCTAAGTCATCTCCACCATGGTCTGTCTTACATGCTTAACCAAGTTATTTCTGCAAGAGAATATTTGTTTTTCAGTCACTAACTCACTCTATATGCTTTATGCTTCACCTATTTGTCTTTTAGAATATAAATAAAAAAAATAATTCTGTCACAAAGTTATCAGCAACTTACTGTTATGGTTTCATCTTTAGTTGTCAGTTTCCCTATGGCTTTCTTCTATGTCATCCATTTCTTTAAGTCTGAGGGTTTGATATGGTTTGGAAGCTAGTATATCCTGTCACAGATTTGGCAAATACGCCATAACAATTTTATGGAGCAAAGTTGTGAGCAACTAGTTGGCACACGGATTACTTCTACATTTTGGTAATCAACAGGTCAACACACATCCATATTAAAAGTAATGTAAAAAAGGTATTATGCATGATCCATGCATCATCACCATGTTAATTTTTCAGTTACATCTTTTCAGGTAGCATAGCCTTGGCTGCACAAGTGCAGGAAATATGAGTCTAGTTTGTTTTGTTGAATCTCATTTTACTAAACTTCATTTCACCCTGACCAGATCACTGAAAACTCAAATTACTGAAAACTCGTTTCACTGAATCTCATTTCACCGAACTGAACTTAGTATACATGGCACTGTGTAGAGTATGGTAAGGCAAGTAAAAGGTATATGCCCTTTTTCCCACTGTAGTGCAATCTTGAAATTCAGTGAAATGAGATTCAATGAAACAAACTAGACCCAGAAAATATACCAAAGTTTCAGTCTCAGGATGATGTTTACCAATTAGCGAATAATTTGCAGAATTTGTGGAGGGTGAAAATTATGAATAAGTTCATTCATTTTAAATTCCTAATGCCACAGAGTGAGGCAGTTGAATTCCATCAGTGCAGCTGTGGGATGACTGAAAGCCAGGCTTAGAGAGGTGGTTTGATAAAATGTCCTAGAATTAATAACATTTGCTGGACCATTGGTGCATGGATTAGTGTCTGGAGCCTCCATATCTCCAGTGCTTGTTCAAGGTCTATGAACTCCACATAGAAGCTGATCAAGTGTGTATTTCTCTGTAAACACACACTTTCAACAATTGCTTCCAACACTGTGACTGATATTCCACCCTATCATCACATTACCACTACCAACAGTGTTGAAATGATATGCTTTCTCACAATTTTCAGAATGGTGCCCTTACCTAAAACTATGTTTGTTGCATATACATTCATGCGGGTTACTTTTCTAGTGCTAAAAGTGTTAACAGTACTAGCAGAGGGCAGATGTAAATTCTTGCTTATGTCATTAAGAACATAAATGGATCACCTATTTTTGAAAGCATAGGCATTTGCAGTATTCCCCCACCCCAAACAAAAAAGACCATAGTGAAGAACTTCTCTAAAGCAAACTTCACACTACTCAAGACTGGTGTGGTATCCTTCAAGGCCCCTGAGTCAGAGGAAACCACAACCCAAGCTGCGGAAGCCCTTACAAATGCCTTCTATGAACACCTCCAGGACTGCATGGATCAGGCAATCCCAAATAAAACCAAGACTCTTTCCACAAAGGGCAAACGTCCAGTCTGGTGGACCCCAGCCATTAACAAACTTTACAATAAGAGGAGAAAGCTATTACATGATAGAACAAAATCCATAAAAGGGAAGTCACCCCTGATCATTATTAGTAAAAAATTACGAGCACTCATAAAATCAACTAAGGCCAATTTTGAGAGAAAAATTGCCATGGATTCAAAGGACAATCATAAGGCCTTTTTCAGCTATGTTAGGAACCTGGGTGGAAACTCACAGATATGCTCAGAATTAGTCCAAAATGATACAAAAATCACTGAACCCACAGACATTGCCAACATACTGGCAGACAGGTTCAGTGCAAACTTCACCCCCCTCACCCCCCCTAAAGGAGAGATAACTATCCCAGCCGAGTGTAGCCTCCCGGACATCTCAAATGCGCAGGTGAAAGCTGCTCTCTCTAAAGCTAAAAACACAGCATCAATGGGACCGGATGGTGTCCCCGGCTGTGTGCTACACGAGCTAAATGAGGAATTAAACCCGCACATAAGGCAGCTGTTTAATCTCAGCCTTACCACAGGATACGTGCCCAAGGAGTGGCGTGACGGCAACTGTGGTCCCACTCCACAAAGGTGGCGCTCACGGACCCTGGTAATTACCGCCCATAAGCTTAACAAGTCTAGTCTGCAAAGCTATGGAGAGGATCATAATGGAGCTCATAAACAAAGATATAGGGGACTTGCAGACATTGGACCCGACCCAGTTTGGCTTTGTCAGGGAAGATCATGCCTTTTGAACTTGGTCGACTTCTTGAAATAGTCACCAAGGCCATTGATGAGGGAAAGGCAGTCCATACAGCCTACCTTGACCTTGCAAAGGCTTTCGACACAATACCCCACTCGGGTATTGTAGAAAAACTTACCAGCTTAAATGTAAACCCATATGTCACAAGATGGGTTGCAAACTGGCTTAAGGACAGAACCCACAGGGTTAGAGTTGCTGGCGCTGTGTCAGACTCCAAGCCGGTCACAAGTGGTGTCCCACAGGGCTCGGTCCTTGGCCCCTATTGTTTGGCATCTACTTCTCAGAAGTACAGGCCAACATGGGAGGACTTTGGCTGACAAAGTTTGCAGATGACTGCAAACTGGGCCATAGTGGAAAGTGCATCGGACACTGATATCCTTCAGAAGGGACTCACGGAAACAGATAGCTGGTGCCAGAGCCATGGCCTGAAGTTAAACGCCAAAAATGTATAGTCATACCCTTCGGGAAAAACAAGGTAACCCCAAGCTACCATATAGGTGGCAATCCACTAAGCACAGAAGAGGTTATCAGGGACCTGGGGACCCAGGTTGACAGTGGCCTTTCTTTGACACTCACATTGCTAAAGTGGTTAGAAAGACCTTCTACATTGCCCACCTGATCATGAAGGGATTCACATCCAGATCTAGTGAGGTCATTGTTCCCCTGTACTCTTCACTTATCAGACCAATGATCGAGTACAATGCCCCATTCGGGATGTATCTCACCCGACATCTGCAGCAATTGGAGAGACCCCAAAAGTTCCTCACCAAAAGGATAAAGGGACTCCAAAATCTGTCATATGCTGCCAGATTGAAGAAACTCCAGCTCTATTCAGTCGCATACCGTCTGCTCAGAGGTGACATGTGCCTGACATACAAGGCCATGTCCAACCCGGAATTAATGGACATGCTCCACCTCAAAAAATCCAAATCCACCAAAACCACTAGAGCAAGCGACTTAAACCTTAGCACGGATATAAATAGGACGTGCTGGAGGGATAGATTTATCACTCAGAGACTCCCTATGCTGTGGAATAAAACCCCGGTCCATGTGAGGCAGAGCACCTCGCTGACTCTGTTCTAGAGAAATCTAGACCTGTGGATGGGAGATCGTAGGTTTACCCCGGGAATCATCTCTGGGTCACTGCTGGACAGAGGCACAACAAACTAATGGGCACAGTATTTTTTCATATAAGGGGTGGCGTAAGCCACAATAATTTGGGCTAGGCTTATAAATGCCTTAGGGCAGATAGCCTAGTATAAACCTATGAACCTATGAACCTATAACCAGCTAGGCTGTATACAAGGGGAGCTGTGACAGATCATACAAGGAAATATTATTTCAACATAGAGTAATTACAACACTAGTAGCTTAAACATGAGAAATTTTAAATTAAACAAGTGAGGGAAAAAAACTGCCTTTCATGTACATTTTAAAATATTTTTCTCACATTTATGCTTATCATTTGTCAGTACCTTTGTTGGAAATAAATTATTATTTTTTTAAAACACACACTATGGCATGTAAGATGCTTGCCTGATTACACTCCTGCTTTGAAATCATCAGCATAGCCAGTCAACTGCACTAGACTTCATTTATTCAATACCTACATGAGCTCATTGGGCCATGGGCTCAGTTATTCATAGGTACTTGCTAACTTTGGTAAGTATTCTTTCTCTGTTTCACCAGTAAGCTAGTGTCATTCTGCCTGAACCCCAAGTACACTAGCTATGAGTATCACAGCAGGTCCTGAGAAACTGTTCCCACTCTTCTGTCATCAGCTTGAGCCATTCATTTTAAAATACATGGAATCATGTACATTCTGTACTGTGTCCTGTGTGAATCATATGTTTCCACTTTCATAATTTTTCATTTAATTTACCTTTTGGACTTATTAGTGACCCTTTTCAGTCACAACTCTGGGCCACAGGGCAAGCACAATATTTCCAATTAACATACAACCAGATGCAACTATTTACAATTAAGCTATGTTGTAAAGCAAAAAATAAATGTAGTGATATTTACAGAAGTAGTAGAAATACTTAAGGAAACAGTGCTGGTAACTACCAGGCAACAACTATGATAATAACATTATGGCACTGACAAATCAAATTTAATTTTCATCTGTAAGAGAGAAAAAAGTACTTTTGAAGGTAAAAGTTAATGCTGAGTCAAATTATGTGGAGCCTTTGAAGCAATCACACATACATTCTTTTTTAAGATACAATTTCAAATGTTTCTTGAACAGTGGCAGCTGGTCTATTAAAGTGATTTCATTAGGTAGACTGTTCCATGATGTTAGTGCTAGTTTACTGATGGTGTTTAATCAGATTGCAAGTAAAAACATAAATCTGTGCAGACTGACACTGACATGACTCATTAAGGAATATGAAAGCTATCTAACTGTGAGCTTATTAGCTGGCATAGGTCAGTAAATTTCATTATCAAGGATACTGACTTTACATTTTCTAGAAAAAGTACCAGTAAGTCCTAATTTTGGACAGTTCAAGTATTGGAAAAATAAGGGATTTTCATGGAACCTCACCTCATTTAGGTGAGAGCACTCATTCACTACAACTTGTATTTCTTCTCATATTTGCTACTTACGGTGTTGTTAGTTTGATTTATTGACTGTTCTGTAACTAGAATCTGTTTTTATGCTGTGTATATATAGATGTGGTAAAAAATTATAATGAAATCATGATAAGGTTTGGCAATTGCATTTAAAAATCACTGGTATAATTCCCAGATTATTTTGAGAATTGTAAATCAGTGTTCTTGTTTATCATGTAATTTGAACATTAAAGTGTTCAGAAGAGATGGTGCCAAGATGGCCAACTGAAAGCAGCATTTTTTGTGGAGCTCTGTAGAATTATTTTAAAAAACAAGAAAATAATTTACTAACTGAAAAAAAAATTACATAGTGTTATAAATAATTTTCCATTTTTTTTAATTATTTATTTTCTGATTCTGAAGTGGTTTTGCAAAAGTTTTCTTTGACGTTTAACTGGAGACTGGTTTCTTGTTTGGAAATGTCTAACTCTAAGCACTCCCAGGCTGAAATCTCTCTGAGAAAGGGCCTACAACAAATAATTTCAGAATTACAACAATTGACTCTGAAAATGGATGGATTTCATGACAACCTAAAAAACGTAAAATAAATTTGTCTTAAACAAACTGAGGTTTTCAAAGAAATGCTGCAGCAACAGCAAACAAAAATTTCTGAAATAGAAAATGTGCTAATGACTTTGATGGTAGATTGAGTGAGGAAGAATACAAAATGACTTCTTACTAAAACAAAACACTTGGCTCTTAAAATTGATGATCTGGAGAACAGAGAGAGGAGGTGCAACATAAGAATCTTTGGACTCCCAGAAAAATCAGAAGGTGAGGATTTAATCTCCTTTTAAACTCTTGGCTTCCTGAAATATTAAATCTTCAGAAAAAGGTTTTCACATAATATTAAAAGAGCTCATAGATCTATTGCCAAACCCATTCCTTCTCTTCTTCAACTTCTCATCCAAAGTCCATTATTGTAAATTTGTTATGTTATACAGATAAATAATTGATACTTAAAATGGTGTGGAGGAAAGCATCAATAAAATATAAACAAAATCTAATCAGATTTGACAATGATTATTCTTCAAAAACTATAGAAAAGAGAAATAACTGTTGGCCACTTGTAAAAGCTTTAAGGCAATCTCAGATCTTGTTTCCAGCTAAATTAAAAACACAACTAACTAATGAAACAACAATCTGGAAGAAGCCTCTACATATGTTAAAAATAATAGCATTTTTACCTATAACTGAGGACATGGACTGCTCCTCTCCTTCCTTGAAAAGAACATCAGAGAAAAAGCTGTGGTCTGATATAAAGAAAAAGAAACAAAAGACAGACAGTAGTTCTTCATCTTCAAGCAAATCTCCAAAACCTACTAATATAAAACTGATTATTCTGTTTAAAACTTCCAGTCTCTTTAAACAAATGTGTTCTACTCTTAATTTTTATTGCATGATATTTCAAGCTATTTGGGACTTTAACAAAGAGTATGGTTGGGAGGGTGGCTTAAGTTTGGGAGGGTGGCTTAATGGTTAAGGTGTTTGCCTTACAAACACAAGGTGCAGGGTTTGAGTCTCACAAGGGATAATTGGCAAGGCTTAAAATGGCTCACAAGAGCAGTTAGCTTAGTACTAAACTACTATGAACTATGAACCTTAAGTTACGGTAATGTATTCATTTAATTAATTTTGAACAGTTTTTTGGTGAATTTTACTCTGAGTAATGTATCATGTAGTCTGACAGACGATGACAGATCTTATGTATTTACACTTAGAATTGCTTTTTTTTTGTTCTTCCTTTCTTTCTTTCTTTCTTTCTTTCTTTCTTTCTTTCTTTCTTTCGCATTGTTTAGATTTGGTTTTCTGTTAAGAAAGTAAAAGATGTGTTATTCCTAATATGCTTTTTTTTTCAGTTCTGGAAATGGTGATTGTGGGACTGTTGAACAGAGTTGAAAAGAGTATAATTTTTGTGAGTGTGGTGGGGAGGTGCAGGTAAAATGCTTGCTTTTGCATTGCTTTTTCAGTCAAATTGCTGGAGTCTTAGCTTATTGTTTTTTGTCATTGGTGAATGATTGCATATGTTGGTGGTTGGATTTTCAAAGTATCACTCACTATTCTCGAGGTGCTTGTCTCGGGATCTGTGTAAACTCCTTGTCATATTTTTTTCTTGGCTACAGAGTGCAGTCATTGGGAGGGTTGATTCAGGAGTGAATGGTTAACCCTGCCTCCTTTATAGTCCCAGGACGTCAGCAGTGACGTAAGCAGGGTCTTATAGCCATGGGAATCAAGCCACAACCCATTAACTAACTTGGGGGGGTTATTTACTTGTTTTTTTTCTTTTTCATTGTGGACTAATTTTCAATGGTAGCAAACATGCTGAAATCATGACTTAAAGAAAAGTACATCAAATGATTCCAGCATCAATAGTAACTTAGGTAATATTTGTGTGTTGCCTCTAGGATTAACAATGGAACTTCCAATTGTGTGTGTCCTTATTAGCAAAGTACAGAAATGTGCTAATGGTGGTTTTGAACTATAGACATTAGGCTAAAAAGTTGAGAATTAACTTAATCAAAATTGCAGATGTGATATTCATTCTTAATCTGCATATTATCCAGCTTTTGTGTCATTCAGATGAAAGTTTCCAGGTTTCCTGTAGTACACTGGAGTTGTGTTAATAACAATACTAATTAATAGATGTTCAAACTGTTTAGCCATGACCATCTTTGATTATTTTTTTTCTGAAAAAGGGAAGTCATCATTACAGATCTTATCACAGTAAGTCATGTAAAGATAATTAGCAAAAAGAAGTAAAAATATATGGAAAAAGAGTGTAACAGACACTTCAATATCAGTTATTATAAAAGGCATTTTAATACATAATCTCAGTCTTACATGATAGCATATACATCATACCAGATGTACCACTGAAAGACTATGATGTATTCTGAAAGATGCACATACTTAGTGTTATATGTTCACCACTTTGTGTTTGTTCCAGATAAGGATATGTTTTAATAATTTATTTATGTAAGACATGTTGAAGACATATTTAGCATTTATTTTTGTTCCAAACATAGGCAACCTTACACCTTCTCATCACAGACACATACTTAAGGTAGTTTCAGAAAATTTCAATAAAGTGTCTGTAACAGTTTTCATAATTATTTAAATATGGGTTGTTTTTTTTTTAATTATACCTGTCTCAAATAGTATTCATTGATGTACATAATTTCACATTTCAAGGTTTGGGGACAGGAGCTTATATAATTGTGTCCTTGATAAACATCATCCTTGTAGTACGGACTTCTTAATATTACATTGACATTTATACAGTTCTACAAAGGGGAGTGTACAATAGTTCCACTGATAAACTATATTGCTATTTGCTCATGTTCTGTTTCTACAACTTGCAGCTTCATCTCTGTGTTTTGGAGAAATTCCCTGCAGTTTCGGACGGGTGTCCGTGGTTTGGGGCATGTGCTTTGGGAGAAGATTAAAGTGTACAGCAGAAGGAGGTTGTTCTCACTTAAATATTACATTGAAGTAAATTAAATAGGTGGTGAAATCAAATGCATGCAAGTATATACAGGCATTGAATTAAATATACAACTGATAGTTTACATATTTAAAACACTTTTGTGGTCAGCTTTTCCTGTTACCAAATGTTCTTCATATGTGGTTCTTATATTGTTGTAGTCTTTCTTAACTATTTGCAGTTTTGTCATAGTTGTATTTGACAGGTAATGTTTTAAATTTCTTATAAAATTTAAAAGTGCATCCTTTTTATAAATAGTTTCCTTAGGTTATTACTCCATCATGGAGTAAACAAATATTTATTATTGATGTCATTCTTTGATATATGCACTTATTTAAAGAAATGTTACACAGGTCAAAGTATTTTATCCATTCTAATTTTCTTTAGTGTAACTACCATACCAGTTGTTTCTAATTATATAATCTTTTAGTTTATTGATAATTGGATTCTAACAATAGTAGATGACTTAACAAATTCATATATGTCAGAATTTCCAAGGTGGGAGTAATATCTGTAAGCTGATAATACATTTCAGGCAGTTGATAAAGGGAAAAACATTAAAACTGTAATTAAAGTTAAGAAAATGATCTGTATATGGAAAATTATTTACATATACACTCCAGAAGAAATCCCATATAATTTTTCTTGTCATTTACACCTCATTTAAATATTATCAATTTTATCTATACTTTTTAAATTATATTGGGTCTGTGTAAATTATATACTGTTTTAGAGCTTCTTAACAGATCTAACTTGTTAGTTGGGGAAATGTTGGTAAGTCTAATGACTGATTTGTCTAGCTGTTAGACTAGGAATTGTGATAATTCCATGTTTGTTATTAAATAATTTTGTATATTTATATATGCTTACTATCAGTGGAATACAAGTAGTTAATAACCTTTTCTTTTTACAATTATTTTGTATTGTGATTGTTGTTTCATATTTGTATATTGTCACTTTATTTTAACTTATGTTTGCTGCAGCTTTTCTCCTCGGTCTCTACTGAAAATGGATTTGTTTGCAAACTCAGTTGGAATAACCCAGTTATCAAATGTAAAATAAATAAATAAATACATTTATTTTACTTTTTAATTACTTTTTTACTCTCTATGGTCTGACTTTTTAAATTAATGCTCCAAAAACAGAATAATATCACTATTATTTATATTGTCTTATATCATTATACTTTCAATTCTAATTATAATATATAAGCAAGTATTAAATATATAAATGGCTATATTTCTGTTATCTTTGAATATGAATGGCTTACAAAATCCAAGGAAAAGAGCAAACACTCTTTAAATGCAAATAAAGATTAAGTAATTTTATTTCAAGATACTATCAAATATTGAAAAAAAGATATTTGAAATCCAGGGAAATATACAATTTTAGCTCAATCAAAAAAAGAGGTGTTATGATTCTTTGGAAAAAATCCACTCATCATCATCTTCTTTTGTCTGTTCCCATTAGGGGTCACCACAGTGGATCATCTGTTTCCATTTCTTCCTGTTCACTGCATCATGCTCTGTCACACCAACCACTTGCATGTCCTCTCTCACTACATCCATAAACCTTATCTTAGGCCTTCCTCTTTTCCTGTTAACTGGTAGCTTCATCCTTAGCATCTTTTTCCCAATATACTCAGCATCCCTCCTCAGCACATGTCCAAACCAATGTAATCTTGCCTCTCTGGCTTTGTCTCCAAACCTTCCAACCTGGGCTGACCCTCTAATATACTTATTCCTAATCCTGTCCACCTTCGTCACACCCAGTGCAAATCTTAACATCTTTAACTCTGCCACATCCAGCTCTAACTCCTGCCTTTTTGTCAATGCCACTGTCTCCAACCCATATAACATAGCTGGTCTCACTACCCTCTTGTAGACCTTCCCTTTCACTCTTACTGGTACTCGTCTGTCACAAATTACTCCTGACACTCTTCTCCACCCACTCCATCCTGCCTGTACTCTCTTCTTCATCTCTCTTCCACACTCACCATTACTCTGAACTATTGATCCCAAGTAATTAAACTCATCCATCTTCACCACCTCTACTCCTTGCATCCTCACCATTCCTCGATCCTCCCTCTCATTCACACACATATATTTTATCTTAGTCCTTCTGACCATCATTCCTCTTCTCTATAGAGCATATCTCCATCTCTCCAGGGTCTCCTCCACATGTTCCCTACTCTCACTACAGATCACAATGTCATCTGCAAACATCATAGTCCATGGGGACTCCTGTCTGATCTTGTCTATCAACCTGTCCATCACCATTGCAAATAAGAAAGGGCTCAAAGAAAATCTACTATTTCCCCCCAATTTATATACAAATATGAAGCTCAAGAAAGTCTTTTAACTTTTATAATTTTAAAATTTAATAATAGACTATGGACTGTAGTTAATATTGGTTTCTGGGTATGGGTTCCAATCTTGCAAAGAGACTACTAGATAAAGAAACAGATAAATATAAAGGTAATTTAATTATAGGTGGGGATTTTAATTGCATAGTAGAAGACTCTGATACAGTAACAAAAGGAAACTGAGGTTAAATTCTACAGCTGAAGTATTAACAAACTGGATTGAATCTTCTAATTTAAAGGATACATTTAATATCAAAGACTCTAGATCACTTCTATTCTCTCATCAAGACTAAAGGTTTGGTATTCAGACTAGAATAGATAGAATACTAATCTCATATGACTTAATTTCTAAAATGTCATACTTAATTATAACTCCCTGTTCAATTTCTGACCATGATGCTCTCATATTAAAATTTCAGGCTAATTCTATAAGATTATCTTTCACTACCAGAATACCTACTTATATAAGTAAGCTTAAGGAATTTGAACCTTGGTTGATTACAGAGCTGAATTCATTTTTTTGGAAATCAATAGCACAACAAATGTAGATGTTGTTATGATTTGGGATTCATTAAAAACTTACATTTTTGTGAAATTTTAACTTGGTATAAAAATAAAATCAAAGAGTAGGATTCAGAACTTCAAACCATTGAAAATCAACTTCTTATAGTCAAAACTATGGACATTAAAATAATAAATCAAGCATACACGAAGTAGAAACATTAAGTAAAAAATATTCTGATATTCTAAGACATAAACTCAACTTAGCTTTAAAAAGATTAAAACTGAATTCTTATTCACTATCCCCTAAACATATGCATATGCATAACCTTACCAGAAGAGTTAAGATTCAATCTAAATTCAATAATATTTTAGGCATTAGGAATGAAAGAAACAATAAAAATAACACTGACATTGAGGAAATTCTTGATGTTTTTAGATTTCATTACACTAATCTAAATTCTAATTCAAGTAATCATACCTCAATCTTAACATTTAATTTTGACAATGTTAATATCAAGAAAATACCAAATAATTTAAAAGATAAACCAGATAAAAATATTGCTTATAAAGAAGTTGAAGACAAAATTAAAAAAAAAAAAAAACTAAAATCTAATAACACCCTGGGTTTATATGGGATAATATCGGAAATATATAAACTCTTTCCTTCTAATATCTTATCCTTGATTCACAAAACTCTTCTTGAAATAAAATCTGTTGAAAAGAGCTCTCTTTCATGGAAGCATTCTGTCATAACTCTGATGGTAAAAGATAAAAAAAATCACAAATTTATTCTTCCTATAAGCCAATCTCACTTTTAAATAATGATTGTAAGATTTTTATGTCAATCATTTCTTATAGAATAAAAGAACCCATAACACAAATAATTAATTTGGATCAAATAGGTTTTGTATATCAAAGGGAAACACAGGATAATATTAGACATATTTTAACTCTTATAAATAATCTGAAAAAGAAGAATAAAGAAACCCTTTTAATTAGTCTTGATATTAAAAATGCCTTTTGATTCTCTAAATTGAGAATACTTGTATAAATTCTAGAATTATTTGATTTCCCCATAATTTATTTCACTTTTAAAGAAATTTTATAACTTAGCATATGTAAAAATTGATCTTTTTATCTCTGAATATATTTCTGTAACTAAAGGCAGTAAACAAGGTTGTCCTCTCTCTATATACCTATTTGCTTTAGCAATTTAACTTCTTGCCAATCTAATCTGACAAAATGAAAACATCAAAGGTATAAAAATATCTAATACTTATGTCTCTAAAAATCATGTTATTTGCTGAAGATATTCAGCTCTCTGTAATTCAAAAACAATTTTATTTGAACTTTAGTCCACAAAGGAAACTTTTCAGTCGATTTTGGAACTTTATTTTAATCAATATAAATATACATTTATAATAATAAACAAAATGCAGAAACCATATACTTTCATAAATCTTATTACTGACACAGACATTGACTCATTAGAATATTGTTGGCACACAAGTTGACTCATTAGAATATTTAAGTATCAAATTACTATCATCCATAGATGAAATAAAAAAATCTTAAATATGACAATATCATAGATCTAACTAGAAATAGTATTTCTAAATGGAATAAACTCATAATTCCTTTTTAGGATACACTTCAATTAATTAAAATGTTTCTTTTCCCAAAATAGTATATATGATCCAAGCTCTATCCCTTTTTCCAAATAAACATCACATTAGGGAAATAAATAATCTCTTCTTAAACTTTCTCTAGTTCCCTCACAAACCTAGAATAGCTCAATCATATCACATAAGACTTTGGAATTAATGGGGAATTAACTTTCCAGATATAGATATGTATCTAAAAGCTTCAATATTTAAAATTATTCTAAACTGGTTTGGGCCCTTACTATAATGCAAATTGGAAAATTTACACTTAAATATTCTTGATAATAATAATATTTTACATACGTATATTCCAACTAATTAAAATAATATATTTTGGCATTATCTTTGTAATTTAATGCAATATACAATGTTTTGTTCTACAGATTCTGAATACTTAAATCTTCTGCTAAAAACTTTTTAAAACATTTTTTTCCCAGTGTTCATTTGAAGGCTTGGCATGAGTCTCTTATTTCTTTTAGTATTACAAAACATTTCTTCAGTAAAATTAACAATCATACATTGAAACATTGGGAGACCAAGAGGTTTGTCTGTTGGTATCATTCTATTAAAGGTTCAAAACCTAGAGATATTCACTAACTTATTATGGAGTTTAATTTAAACTCTCAAGTTTGGTTATTATTACATAATTTGAAAGTGCATTCAAATGAACTATGTGTATCCATCTATAATTCACATTTTAAAGAAGAATGCAAACTTTTTTATTTGATATTTGAAACTTTATCCAATACTAAAATTGATAATTTAATTTCTAAACTTTATAAAAATCAATATTTATTGATTATACAGTAAAATTATAGCAACCTCAGCTGGTAAAAACCCATAATGCTACAGAAACAATGAGTGTTGAAAGGAGTTCATTGTCCAATGTACCATATGGTGCATAAATGGGAAAGAGAGAGAGCTACATTAAAATTAAATTTAAAATTCTGGAATCATATTACTATAGTCATGCATCTTAACTTACTTCATATAATAAATCTCAACCAATATCATCAGTTAGATATAGTTATTGGTCTCAATACTTGCATATTTTTACTTGGAAATGTTTGCACAGATTTTTAACACCTAATAGAATTGACAAAATGAATGGAAATAATACTTATTTGTGTTGAAGGTGTTTACAAGAATCCAAAGCAGACTGGATTCACATCCTTTTTGATTGTTCCTCTTTGATAGTATTATGGTTTAAAATAAAAGTACTTATACAAGCTTTATTCACTGATAAATGTTCTTTAACAAAGTTCTTAATATTATTTGACATAAATGATAAAATGACTTGTTGAATGTTTATTATACTCTTCTTTGGTCCATTTTTACAATAGCAAAGAAATGTATTACCAAGAAATGGAAAATAGCTACTCGTCCAACATTTGAATGCTTTCTTTTGTTCTTAAAGGAAACAGCTCTCAGCGAGACTTAAAAGTCAAAGAACTAAGAATTCTTCCTAACTTATTCATCAATAACACTTGGATTAAGGTGATTTCTCTTATTGATTTGTGTCAGAAGAATTCCGGTATTAATAACTGAAAATAATAGTGAAAATAGTGAAATATTGGAGCTTTATTTTAATATTCTATTTTCAGGACTTTGTATTGTACATAGTTTAGTTTGCTTGTTCTTCTTAAGAATTTATTTCACCATATATAATGTAATTGATTTGAATTGGAACAATGCTTCTTGTTTATTAGAAAATATTTTGGGGGGAAAAAGAAGGAAAAAAGGTGTTCAGAAGAAAGGGCTGTCTAACATAATAGTTACTGGCAACCATTTCGGTTTGTATATGGTATAGTAATTTTCTATGTAGTGCATGAGCAGCCATAAAACATGTTACATACTACTATAGTACAAGACTCAACTGTAACAGAGCAGTCACAGGCATGCAACATTTATTACACAACCCCAATCTCTCTTCCGGTCCATTATCAGGAAAGGCATGTTCCTTCATTTGCAAACATCTCTGAATATCTTTCTTCACACATCGGCAAAAGTTTAGAAATGTTAGCCTTTAAGTAACTTATTTAAATGATGGCAATATATAAAAGTTATCCCTGATTTTCCCTTACAATTATGCTTACTTACTGTCTTTGCTAAAGCACTTTCAAAGCCAGTAGCACTTCAGCTTTTCTTTTCTTCTGTAACTAGTAGTACAAAGAGTAGATAAAACTCCATATACCACAAAATGTTATGAATGGGTCTCACTAATCATAACCCATTATTATGTGTTCTTGACATGGATGCCAAGATTCACCTCTCAAGCTTCACTGTCAATGTGAATTTCATGACATCCATGTCACTAACATATAATAGACTGATTACAGTTGGAGACCCAATCATAATCCTCTATATTGCAAGATGAATGAACCTAATAATGTTATTTTCTGTTGTTTGTATTAAAAGTAGGTTTTTGTGCTGATAGAGTACTGACAATGAGCAAGGCATATTTGAGTCTAGGTATTAAAATGTTAATAGCTGCAGACAATGTGAACATTGTGAGAAGGTGAGATGTATTACATGTGACTTGGAGATGATATAAGACCTTTATTGTAACGTGCAATAAAACGGCTCAGACTAGCAGCATAACCAATGCAGGTACAAATAGATTAGATAAAACGAAAATAACCTCAGTTACAACAGGTAAAAAAGTAAAAAATAAAGGAGTTTATTCTAGTATAGAAATCAGACCAGCTGACAAGGGAGGGTGTATTCTGGTTTTAGATAAGGACCTTTATTTACAGCAGATGAATATTTTATTGAATGATGTTGACACTTATTTGAATATATCTAACTCTACTGTGAAAGGAATCATAGAGAAAGTTTCATTTTTAGTATTCGATTTATTAACTAATAGGATTACTGAACATTTGTTTAATTATTTCACAGTTGATAGTCCCTTAATTCCCAGTATGTATGGATTACCAAAAGTGCATAAACATTTTACTTTACCACCCATGTGTCCCATAGTCTCCAGTAAGGGCTGGGTGACTGAACCTTTATTTATATATGTGGAGAAAAATCTGCATCCACTCTTAGATCAATGTGATACCATTTTGAGGGTTAGTAAGTCATTTTTACAGAACCTGTTTATAGAAATATGCAATATACATACTATTGTTTTGTCACCATGGACATAGAATCATTATTTACTGTTATTCCGAATGGATGGGGAATATCCAATATTAGAAAAATTTTGAATAGTAAAAATTAGAGTGACAGAAAGGTATCCCTTATTTGTACATTACTTGAAATGATTCTTGATAATAATTTCTTTACAATTAATAATGAATTTTACTTGCAGAAGATTGGTGTGGCTATGGGCACACCATGCGCACATAGCTATGCCAACCTATGCTTGGTTCAATGGGAAATGGACTATGTCTTATCTAATAATGCATTTACTGAAGATCTTAGATGGTATACACATTTTGTAAATTATGTCTTTTTGCTATGGGATGGCACAGTTGAACACTTAAATGAATGTTTTACATACTTACACCACTACTACTAGGTTCCTTAAATTTACATATAAATATTCATATAGTGATATTGACTTTTTAGATGTGAAGATCAATAGAGGAGAATTACATTCTCTGCAAACAGGCCTATACAGAAAGCCTGTTAGAAGGAATAACATCTTACATAATAGTAGTATGCATCCCCGACATGTGAAGAAGAATGTCCTTAAGGGACAGGCCTTTAGAATAATGAGGCTATTCAATGATGATGCTAACTTGGAGAGGGCACTATCAGATCTCAAGCGAGAATTCCTCAGTAGGGGGTATAAAGCTACAGGGATTGATAAATATGTTGAAGAAGCCTGGAAGGAAAGGCAAAATAGGTGCAGACCCTACTATGGGGAAGCTGCTGAAATAGATATAAATAGAGATGTTAATCAACATGGAGTAGAGCATGATGCTGCCAGTCACCCTTCCATATTCCAGTGACTTCAGCAGAGTTTGTGATATTGTGAAGGCAAATTGGAATATTCTTAATACTATAGATGAATTTAATAATATAATAGGTGAAACACCATCTTTTTCTTTCAGGAAAAATTTATCTTTGAAAAGACATCTATGCTACAATTTAAATAGGAATAAAGGAATAAACTCAGACAGAGTTGGAACACACAAATGTAGAAACTGTAGTGCTTGCAAACATACATATATATATATATATATATATATATGTATATATATATATATATATATATATATATATATATATATATATACACACATATATATATATATATATATATATATATATATATATATATATATAGGGAATTCTTTCCAACATACTTTTATACACTTTAATATTGATTTTAATTTATATGCTGACTGCAGAACGAGCAACTTAGTCTATTTAATTTTTGCAAGGTCTGCTATGCTTTGTACATTGGTAAAACCAATTGTATGTTGAAAGATAGGATGCTGGAACATTATAGGGACATTCACAATATTAAAGAAACTAGTGCCTTGGCACAACATGTTTTAAAAGAAAGTTAGAAGCATAATTTTAGTTTTTTTTGTATTAGAGGTATTAGAAGAGGGAAGGAGGGCTGGAGACTTTAAATGTAGAACAGAAGTGGCTGGTCAAAAATGGATAATAAGGCTTCAGGCAGATAGATCCCCAGTACTAATGCCAAAGTCTCCCTAAAACCCTTTCTGAAAGATAGGCCCCTGAAACATTAATCTAAACTGAAATATTAAATAGAACAGTTGCTAGCTTTAAGTGGTATGGCATTATGCCTTTAAGAAGTTGCTTGTTTGTATGATGTCATTAATTGAAATGTTTTAAAAATATATTGTGGTCATGATGGTGTATGTCTGATGAAGCAGTTATTTAAACTGTGAAAGCATTAACATTTTAATAAAATCCTTTATTTTTTACTTTTTTACCTGCTGTGAGTAACTGAGGTTATTTTCATTTTATCTAATCTATTTGTACCTGCACTGGTTACACTGCAAGTCTGAGCTGTTTTTATTGCATTTGTTGCATTTCTGTTGGCTTATACTTGGACATGGCAGAAGGGGATGTGACCAACATCCAAGTGGAATTACCATATAATCCTGCATTGAAACAGAATGATTCCATGAGTGCTACACATTGTTGGGCTAATATGTTAAATACTAATATCAATCCACTGCTATCAAATGGTATTCTGTCGCATGTTATCCCTGTAGCACAGGATGAGAATATGTATGAGAGCTTCCAGGAGAAATATCGGACACTGGAGAATAAATTATATAAATACAAGCTGCTGCAATGGCAATGCTTTCACTTTGAAGCTTCCTTGCAGCATAAAGTGGTGCCGAGAGGCCTCAGGGTACTGACTATGCCCAATAATGGTAAGACTTACTCTACATTACTCAAGTGGCAATTATTGAACCTTGGGCTCAGTGCACAATACATGCAGCTCCTAGGTTCACAGGTTCATAGGTAGGTACTAGGCTATCGGCCCAGGGGCCTACATAAGGCTAGCCAACAAGGTTCCATGGCTTATGCCACCCAAGAAAGTTATTTTCCAGTGCCACTGTCGAGCAGAGACACAGAAGTGATCCCCGGGGTGTATTTTCTATTTCCCATCCACTCATCAAGATTTTTCTTGAAGAGTGCTAATGAAGAACTTTGCTTGACATAGATGGGTAGCTTGTTCCAGAGTATAGGAAGTCTCTGGGACAGGAATCTATCCCTCCAGCATGTCCTGTTTATTGTGGTGACAAGGTTTAGGTCCCTAGAGCATGTATCTTGGAGGGATTGGGATTTCTTTAGGTGTATCATGTCCAACAGCTCTGGGTTTGACATAGCTTTATATGTTAGGCAGAGATCACCTTGAAGTAGGTGATATGCTACAGAGTAAAGCTGGAGTTTTTTGAGGCAGTCAGTGTAGGGCATTTATTTGAGGCCAGTAATCCTCTTTGTGAGGTACTTCTGTGGCCTTTCCAGCTGCTGCAGATGTCTTCTGAGGTACATTCCAAAAGGGGCGTTGTACTCTACAATGGGTCTAATAAGTGTTGAGTAGAGGGGAACAATGACCTCTTTTTTCCTGGATTAGAACCCTTTTATGATGAGGTGTGCCACGTAGAAGGACTTCCTGACTACTGTGGTGATATGACTATCAAAGGAGATACTACTGTCCACCTGGGTCCAAAGGTCTCTTATCACACATTCGGTGTTAAGAAGATTGCTGCCTATGTGGTAGCTCATGGGTACAGAGTTTTTACCAAAGGGGATGACACTGCACTTTTTGGCATTGAGCTTGAGGCCATGGCTCTGACAACAGGCATCTGTCTCAGTGAGGCCCTTCTGTGTCCACATCATTTGGGGACTTGACTATGGCTCCTAGTTTGCAGTCATCTGCAAACTCCATTAACCAGAGGCCTTCTGTGTTAACCTGTACTTCAGAGAAGTAGATACTAAACAGGAGAGGTCCCAGGACGGAACCCTGTGGTACTCCACTTGTCACTGCTTTGAGGTCAGATTTGGAGTCTGCAACTTTTACAGTGTGGGTTCTGTCAGTGAGCCAGTTGGCAACCCATCTTGAGATGTAGGGATTTATACCTAGTTTAGTGAGTTTAGCTACAATTCCAGAATGGGGGATGGTGTCAAAAACCTTGGCGAAGTCAAGATAGGCTGTGTGAACCACCTTACCCTCATCCACGGCTTTGGTGACTGCCTCAAAGAAGTTGATCAGATTCAGGAGGCATGATCTGCCTTTCACAAACCCGAACTGGGTGGGATCCAGGGTTTGGAGGTTACCAATGTCTTTGTTTATGAGTTCCTTGATGATACATTCCATGGCCTTGCACACCAAGCTCGTCAGGCTAATAGGTCGATAGTTCCCGGGATCAGTGATGGCTCCCCCTTTGTGGAGTGGGATAACTATTGCTGTGCGCCATTCAGTGGGCACAAAGCCTGATGCAAGGCTATTATTGAAGATGAGGCTTAAGTGGGGAGCCAGTTCATTCTGTAGTTCGTGTAAAACGCAGCCTGGGATGTCGTCCGGTCCCATGGATGCTGTGTTTTTGGCTTTAGAGAATGCAGCATTTACCTGCGTAGTTGTGATTACAGGGACTCTGCATTCTTCCTGTATAGATATGGGCCCTTTAAGGGGTGAGAGGGGGGTAACGTTAGCACTGAACCTATCTGCCAGGATGTTGGCAATATCAGTTGGTTCTGTAATTTTTGTGCCTTTGTGCTGTAACTCAGAGCAGATCTGGGTGTTGCCATCTAGATTCTTGACATAGCTATAGAATGCTTTGTGGTTGTCCTTGGATTTAGTGGTGATTTTGTTTTCATAGCTAGCTGTGGAGGATCTTATAAGGGATCTCAGCTTCTTACTGAGGCTGACCAGGGAGCTCCTCCACTCATGGGATTTTACTCTCTTTTGCAACAGTTTCTTCCTTCTGTTGTACAGTTTCTTTATGGCAGGGGACCACCAGATTGGCTTCCTTTTTTTTGAGGATAGCGTCCAGGTTCTGTTTGGGATAGCACGATCCATGCACTCGTGTAAGTGCTTATAGAGTGCATTTGTGTAGAATTCAGCAGTTGTAACTGTATTGTCCATCTGAATGGGTGCCATGAAGTTCACCACTTCTGTCTTAAGAAGCATGAAGTTGGCTTTGGAGAAATTTTTTACTGTGATTTCCTTAATGGGGGATGGGGGCAGGATGTGGATATCAAGGGTGATAAGCTTATGGTCGGATTGGACCAACGAGGAGTTGACTTCAGGTGTGGAACACCGGTCACTCGTGTTGGTAATGACTAGTTCTAGGGTATTGTTGCCCCTGGTGGGGGTGTGGATAAGTTGATCTAGGGCATTGGGGTTTATGAATTCCAGAAAGCGTTGAGCTAAGGAGTTGGTACATGACTAGTTTTCCCAGTTAATGGTGGGGTAGTTGAAGTTGCCCATTATTAGGGTGTTTGGTTGAACCCTAATATTTTCCAGTACATCAAGAAAAGAGGAGTGGGAATCCTGGGGCATGGTGGGGGATCTGTAGCAAGCTACAATTTGGATTGCAGTTTTGGCCAGAGTTAGTTGCACTTGGATAACCTTGGATGCATTATGCTGAGCAACTAGCCTGGAGGTGTGGATATCCTTAATGAATATGGACACACCTCCACCTTTGGTGTTTTGGTCCAGGTTACATGCTGAAACGTGTGGTATGAGTTATAGCCTGGTAGTACAGGGGTGCTCTCTGGAGCCTTGAACCAGGTCTCAGTCACTGCACAGATATCGATGTCCTCCATTTTAAGGAGTGCCTCGAGTGAGTGCATTTTGAAATTTAGACTTCTAGCATTAAGTAGCCTTGCCATCAGTTTTTGCTTGCCTGTTCCTGTTATGGTGGTGAATTTGTTATTTGAACCCTGCCTAAAAAGGCACTATAAGGGCAGCAAGAGCCTTATCCAGTATCCGGAATCCCAGGGGTTACAGGTGCAAGCCATCTGTGGCAAAGCATAGTGGTCTGTCGACCATGTCATCCCAAGCAGGCAGATGCTGGATCCCCTTAGAATGACACCAGAAGCTTAGCCAATTGTTAAAGTCAATCATTTTTTCCTTGTACTGCGGTATCATTCTGGGTGATGGCAGAATGTTACTCAGGGCTAGGGTCATACCTGCCTGGGCTACAAGATCCAGTTTTTTCAACCACAAGAGGAGCTACATGATGAAATTAATGCATTACAAAATGAGATATTGGATATTTTTCCAGAGGATGTACTGGGAGACAAACTTGATTTGCTTTATGAGAACATTATTTTATTTATTTATTTATTTATGTATTTATTTATTTATTTGTTTATTTATTTATTCCAGTTTGTTGACCAGGAAAGTCCACTGGCCCAGTGTGCCCATTTTCAGTGGAGGCCTGGGGAGAAAAGCTCCAACAATCAAAATGCAATAGAGATTTATGATACAAGTAAAAAGTAAAAAAGCTGGATACAGTTTACAACATATGCTTAATATAAATGCTAGATTATTTACAATAAAGAAAGGTATATTTACAATCTTGACATTGGAAGAACATTTCTGATTATATGAAGTTGGCATTAGAGAACTAGAAACCCAAGGTGATAGACACTTGGGTGCATATATTCCATCGAGTTTAGGAATTAGTTAGAGTGCAGGATTGAAGCATTAGCAGAAGGTGGTTAGAGGTACAGCATGGAACCGGAAGGGAGAAACAGGAGGAGGAGAGCTTGCTAGGTTGGAAGAATGAAGGTACATTTCTGAATAGAAGAGAGGTAGGAATGACGCTGCGTTTTAAAGCTTGTCATATTTTCTATTATTCTTAGGGAAGAAGGGAGAGAATTCCATTTTTTAGCTAAGGAAAAAGAGAGAAGTAGTTGTCCTTGAGGTCGGTTGGGTTTATATACAGATATTAGTTTTTGCTGTGCAGATCTTCGAGTTCTGTTTGGTACATAGGAGACTAGGATGTTTTTTAGAGCAGGGCATTTGGTGGGCTTGAAGAATAATTTGGGAGTAGTGGTGAGTTGGAGGAAGTCCAGATAATTTGGAAGTTCTAGCCAGTTTAGAGAGTTAAAGACAAGGCAATGATGGGAGGAGGTTTTGGAGTCAGTGGCGAATTTGGAGATTTTGTTATAACAGTTTTCTAACTTGGATGTAATAGATGCAGATAAGTTAATTAGAAGGGGGCGGCATACATCAGGGAGGGGAGGAGGTAAATGGAGGTGAGAGTATGTCTAGTAAAAGATGAGAGAAAGCAGTTATTCCTATAAAGTATACCCAGTTTTTGGTGTTTTTTTATGTTTAGGAGTACATGGTTGTCGAATTTTAGGTATTCATCTATAGTTACACCTAGTAGCTTTGCATGGGGGGTGACTTGAATAGGAGAGTTATTTTGGCTTAGCATTTGGAAAGAGGTTTTTTCAAAAGATAAGATTTTGAAGGAAGGAGGATTAAAATTTTGGATTTGTTAGTGTTTAAGGAGAGATGATTCTGGAGCATCCAGGCTTCAGTTGTTGAGAAGGCAGTTTGGGTCTTTGTTAAGAGTTCAGGGAGGTTAGAGGCAGAGCAGATGAAAGCTGAGTCATCTGCATATTGGATTATTTTGTTACTGGGAATGGCGGAGTGAAAAGTGTTGATGAAGATGTTGAACAGCATTGACCCAAGAATGGATCCTTGGAGAACACCTGTTGGGGTAAGAAGAAAAGCGGAGATGCTTTTCCTCCACTTTATAGCCTGAGCTCTATTGGACAGGTAGCTTGTGAATCAGGAGAGGGTAGTTTGAGAGAGATTTAGGTTTGAGAGATGGCTCAGAAGATGGGTGTGGGAAACAGTATCAAAGGCTTTGGAGAGGTCCAGGAGCACTGTGGATACTATTTCTCCAGACTCTCTGGCATAATTAACTGTTTCTAGGAAAGAGAAGAGAGCTGTTGTAGTGCTGTGCCCAGGTCAGAAACCATGCTGGGTAGGACTGAGGAGGTGGTTTTGAGTTAGGAATGGCATTAGTTCTAGATGAATGCATTTTTCTAGGATTTTGAAGATTGGGGAGAGGATGGCTATGGGACAGAAAATTGAGATGTTAGTGTTTTTCCCACCTTTATGAAGAGGGAGAATATAGGCAGGGTGCCAGAGTTTGGGGATGTAGGATTTCTGTATGGACCTATTGATTAACATACTTATAGGGAATGCAATTCCATCAGCAATGGATTTAAGAAAAATAAAGGGGATGTTGTAGGGAGCATTAGAGCAGCGTTTTAGTTTGGAGAGGAGTTTTTGTATATAGTTGGTGGATATGGGATTTAGGTTGAAGATGAGAGTAGAATTAGAGTTAGTGTAAGGATGGTGGCAGTATGAGTGTATGAGGGAGTATTTTTGGCAAAAGATTTCATTATTGTATGAAAAGAGGTTACAAGTGACAAAAATCTGTAAACTTCAAAGAGACATTCATGATTTTAAAAAGGGGGTGGTTTTCTCATGGCCCAGGAACAGAAAGCTACTGATTCACAGTTTGCTAATACGGGAATGGAAATGAGGGTTGAACAATTAATAGAAACATCGGAGGAGATACTAGCATCCATTACTCAAACTGAAGCATCTACAATAACTACTTTTGCTGTCAGTGATAGGTTCATAGGTTCATAGGTTCATAGGTAGGTAATAGGCTATCTGTCCGAAGGCATTTATAAGCCTAGCCAGAATGTGTTGGCTTTTGCCACACCCTTAGATTAGTTCCATGTGCCTCTGTCCAGCAGAGCCATTGAAGTGATCCCTAGGGTAAACTTTCTGTTTCCCATCCACTCGTCAAAATTTCTCTTCAAGAGGGTTAGTGAGGAGCTCTGCCTAATGTAGATTGGAATCTTGTTCCAGAGCATGGGAAGTCTCTGGGACAGGAATCTATCCCTCCAGCATGTCTTATTTATTGTTGTGGTGAGGTTTAGATCCCTGGAGCATGTGGCTCGAGGGGATATGGTTTTCTTTAAGTGGAGCATGTCCATCAATTCTGGGTTGGACATGGCCTTGTATGTCAGGCAGAGATCACCTCTGAGTAGGCGGTATGCAACCGAGTACATCTGGAGTTTCTTCAGTTGAGCTGCATAGGGTATCTGCTTGAGGCCAGTGATCCTCTTGGTGAGGTACTGGTGAGGTACTTCCATGGTCTTTCCAGCTGTTGCAGGTGTCTTGTAAGGTACATCCCAAATGGGGCATTGTACTCTATGATGGGTCTGATGAGTGATGCTTAGAGGGGCCCAATGAGCTCTTTTGATCTGAATGCAAACCCTTTTGTGATTAGGTGGGCCACATAGAAGGACTTTCTAACCACTTTGGCAATGTGATTATCAAAGGAGAGGTTACTACCTACTTGGGTCCCCAGATCCCTTATTACGTCTTCCGTATTTAGGGGGATACCACCTATGTGGTAGTCTGTGGGTACTTTGTTTTTTCCAAAGGGGATGACTATGGTTTTGACACCAAGTATCTGTCTCAGTGAGACCCTTTTGGAGGATGTTTGTGTCAGCCAGAGAGTCAATTATAGCCCCTAGTTTGCAGTCGTCTGCAAACTTGGTCAGCCATAGTCCTCCTGTGCTTACCTGTACCTCTGAGAAGTATATGCCAAACAGAAGGGGTCCTCAGACTGAGTCCTGTGGAATGCCACTTGTCACCGGTTTAGAGTCAGACCTAGCTTCCTGAACTCTTACCATGTGGGTTCTATCCTTGAGCCAGCTGTCAATCCATCTTGTGACATAACAGGAAATAAATTCTCCTCACCACTACTAAAGACACTGAGGGTAGACAAATGAACAAAGAAAAAAGACCTTAGATGTCGTCTACAGCTTCAGGCTTCAGACTGTTAAGACACAATTTATTAATCACTTAAAAAGTGAAGCTGACAGGATGTAAACTTTACTAGAATATGATGAACTGAAAAAAGTAAAGTATCCAAGCAGTTGTCATCCACAGCTTCAAATTTCAGGCTGTTAAAACTCAATTTATTGAAAACTTAAAAAGTGAAGTTGACAAAATGCAAGCTTCACTGAAATGCTGAAATAATTAGCCTAGTAATTAACATCCACAACTTCAGGCTTCATGTTGTTAAAGCACAGTTAATACAGTATTCAGCTTCAGTTTTTAAGCGATTAATAAATTGTGTCTTAACAGTCTGAAGCCTGAAGCTGTGGACGACACCTAAGGTCTTTTTTCTTTGTCCATCTTGTGACATAGGGGTATGTGTTCAGGCTGGTGATCTTGTCTATAATACCTGAGAGGGGAATGGTGTTGAAGGCCTTTGTGAGGTCTAGGTAGGCTGTGTGGACCACCTTTCCCTCATCTATAGCCTTGGTAATTGTCTCAAAGAAGTCCACCAGGTTTAGGAGGCATGATCTGCCCTTAACAAAGCCGAACTGGGTAGGGTCCAGTGTTTGGAGGTTCCCAAGGTCTCTGTTAATGAGATCCATGATGATGTGCTCCATAGCTTTGCAGACCAAGCTAGTCAGGCTTATAGGGCGATAGTTCCCGGGGTCTGTTGTGGCTCTATCTTTGTGAAGCAGAATAACCGTTGCTGTGCCCACTCTGTGGGCATGTAACCTGTGGAGAGGCTGAGTTTTAACAGTGTGTTTAGGTGAGGGGTTAGTCCAGTCCCATTGATGCTGTGTTTTTGGCTTTGTAGAGGGCTGTTTTAACTTGAGTGCCTGTGATTTCAGGATCACTACATTCTTCTGGTATAGTTATGGGCCCATATGGGGGTGAGAGGGAGGTGAAGTTTGCACTGAACCTGTCTGCCAGGATGTTGGTTATATCGGTCAGTTCAGTGTATTTTGTGCCATTCTGCATTAACTCCAAGCATATCTGAGAATTGCCACTTAGATTCTTGACATAGCTAAAGAATGTCTTGTGGTTATCTTTGGAGTCCATGGCAATGTTTCTTAAGAAGTTTGCCTTGGATGATTTTTTGAGGGAATGTAATTTCTTGCTGATACTGATCAGGGATGTCTTCCCTTCTTGGTATTTTACTCTTTTTTTCTCTTCTAGTTTCTTCCTTCTATTGTATAGCTTGTTTATGGCAGGGGTCCACCAGGCTGGTTTCCTTTTCTTGGAAGAGTGAGTCTTGGTTTTGTTTGGGATAGCACGATCCATGCATTCTTGTAGGTGCCTGTAGAGTGCATTAGTAAAGGATTTTGCAGCTTGGGCAGCATTATCCTTTAGCATGGGGGCTTTGAAACTTCCCACCTGTGTCTTAAATAACATGAAGTTTGCTTTTGAAAAGTTTTTCACAGTGGTTTATTTGACCGGGGGTGGTGGCAGAATGTGGATATCCAGAGTGTATAGTTTATGGTCAGATCTAATCAGCGAGGGGTTGACCTCTGGTGTGGAACACCAGTCGCCCATGTTGGTGATGACCAGGTCCAATATGTTGTTATCTATGATGGGGGTGTTGACCAGTTGATCCAGGGCATTTGAGATTATAAAGTCTAGGAAATGTTGGGCAAGGGAGATTGTACTTGAGTAGTTCCCTCAGTTAATGTTTGGGTAATTGAAATCACCCAATATCAGGGTGTTTGGTAGGACCTTTATGTTTCCCAGTGTTTCCAGGAATGCGGAGTGGGGGTCCTGGGACATGGTGGGAGATCTGTAGCAAGCTATAATTTGAATAGCAGTTTTGCCCATTGTTAGTTGCACGTGGATGATCTCTGAAGCATTATGCTGTGCCACTAACCTGGAGGTGTGGGTATCCTTGATGAATATGGATACTCCCCCGCCTTTGGTATTTCGGTCCGGGTTTTGTGGCTGAAATGTATGGTATGAGTTGTAGCCTGGTAGTGCTGGGGTGCTGTCTGGAGCCTTAAATCAGGTTTCTGTTACTGCACATATATTGATTTTCTCCATACTGAGAAGTGCCCGAGTGCATGCATTTTGAGATTTAGACTTCTGGCATTGAGTAGCATTACCCTCAGTTTTTTGTTACTTGTGCTATTTATGGTGGTGGGTTTGTCTTTTGAGCCTTGCCTAAAAAAGACACTATGGGTTTGGCAAAAGCCTTGGCCAGTATTTGAAAGCCTAAGGGTGACAGGTGCAAGCCATCTCTAGTGAAGCAGCGTGGCTTGTCGAGCATGTCATCCCAGGCTGACAGACACTGGATCCCCTTTGAATGACACCAGAAGCTTAGCCAATTGTTGAAATTGATATTTTTTTCTCTACACCGTGGTATCATTCTTGGTGAGGGCAGGATGCTACTCAGGGTCAGGGTCATACCGGCCTGGGCTATGTGATCAGAGAGGTCCTCCATGTCTCTTTTCATGTAGTCCAGGGAGGTACAGTTCAGGTCATTCACACCAACATGGACAATGACAGAGTCATATTTGTACTTGTTCTGGAGTGACCTAAGTGCTTGTGTTATGTGGCGGATCCTGGCACCCAACAGGCAGCTAACAGTAACCTTCTCCTTGTTCAGCCTAGTGAGTGGGACGTCAGTGTGCCTGACTATAGAGTCACCTATATTTTTTCATGTTTTCTGTTGGGGGTGGAGGTTGCTTGAATGTCTGCTTTGGAGGTCTCTGTTGCTTTTGCAGATTTTTATTTAAAGCCTCCGAGTATGTTTTCATGTATTTATGTGTGTTTTTTGCCTGTGCTGGTTTCATAGGTCTATGTGAGACTGGTGGTGTGATGCAAGTAATTCCCTTCTCCTCTTGACTGCCTGGTCCAGTCTTGGGTTGAGAGAGCTTAGCCTCCAGTTTGGCTGTATAATTGCATCTCTCACATGTATTAGTGTTTGGTGGAAGGAGGAAAGGGTTGTCTGTGTACATGAGGCAATTGTGACATTGCCTCAAAATGCCCAGATTCACCAGTTGGACCAGAGAGTACACCTGAAATTGCCCTTTGGACATGCCTGGATAGGGACAGTGAACTGTTTTACTGATTGGCTGGTAAGGTCGAATAGAGAGCCTTGTTCTTCTCTACAGTATAGGGGGTCTAGTGCTAAGGTTTATTTGTGCTTGCTATGAGTTTTGAGCAAGTGCCGGGATGAGAAGTAAATGGTTTGAGTGCTTAAGTTGAAAGTCTGTCTAGTTCCAAGGGAAAAATTGAAGAGTAGACTTTGTGGAGCCGGGAATAGTTATACCCTGGCTAACCAGCGCTGCCTGGCACGCAAAACCGCGCAAATGCGAGTTTTATAGCAGGGAAATGAAAGAGATAGAAATTAGCTCAAAATTGTCAATAAACTTAATTTCTGGGCTGCAACCACTCCTCCAGGGACAGATAGGCTGCTCAAAGCTCCCTCTCTCACAGTGAACAGAGAAACTTCCTTCTATCCAAGTAAGGTGTGGGCAAACACAGAAACTTGTAACACAGCCCTGAATTCAGCACTAACCTGAAAACTGGACTATACTAGCTTAGAAAGGCGGGAAAACAAGTATATATTTTTGTTTTTGATACCATGGTTATGCGAATGGACCACAATGGGTCCACACAATTGACAGATGCCAGTAAAAAAACTGATACAAATCTCTCTAATGAGAGAATTGTTAGACCGCGAACCACAGTATCGAGTCCTGTAGAGGCAGCACAACCGGAATCTCATTTACAACTATGAAAAAATGTTTTTTTGTTGAAAGATCCACTCCCTATATGAGAACACTCAAAGAGTAGAGGGAGAAGAGGGAGAGTGCGGTGGCTACATAATATCAGCAACCCAGGGAGCCAGGAACGGAGATGGAAGAGACAAGTTTAGTCATAAACATTTCTTCTCATTTATTAACTGAAACACAACTATCTTTATTGTCCAAAGGTCTTGATTTTATTCCTGCCCAGAAATTAGTCTTAGTAGAAGTCTTGAAAAGTTTGAAGCTATTTGGGTGAACTTTGAACTTGAAAGTTATATATAAAAATGATGTATATATGCATGATGTTTTTAAAAAACCTAGCATCTATATTCCGCCTTCACATCCTATGGTGGATGCTTTTTCTGAACTATGTGAGAGGCAAATTAGGAATGTGCTAGCCAGTCAAGATAAAGTCAAATTTTATAATATGTCGAAGGCAGAGTATAATGCATTGTGCGAACTGAAAAATGTACCTAATATAGAAATCAGATGAGCTGAAAATGGAGGAGGTGTTGTTGTTTTAGATAAAGACCTTTATTTACAGCAGATGAATATTTCATTGAATGATGTTGACATTTATTTGAATATATCTAACTCTACTGTAAAAGGAATTATAGAGAAAGTTTCATTTTTAGTATTCGATTTATTAATAACTAATAGGATTACTGAACCTTTGTTTATTTATTTCAAAGTTGATAGTCCCTTAATTCCCAGTATGTATGAATTAACCAAAGTGCATAAACATTTTACATTACCACCCATGAATCCCATAGTCTGTAGTAAGGGCTGGGTGACTGAACCTTTATCAATATATGTGGAGAAAAATCTGCATCCGCTCTTAGATCAATGTGATACTATTCTGAGGGTTACTAAGGCATTTGTACAGAACCTGTTTATAGAAACATGCACAATACATACTGACTATTGTTTTTTCACCATGGACATAGAATCATTATTTACTGTTATTCCGAATGGATGGGGAATATCCAATATTAGAAAATTTTTGAATAGTAAAAATTGGAGTGACAGAAAGGTATCCCTTATTTGTACATTACTTGAAATGATTCTTGATAATAATGTCTTTACATTTAATAATGAATTGTACTTGCAGGAGGTTTTAATGGCTATGGGCACATCATGTACAAATAGCTATGCCAACCTATGCATGGTTCAATGGGAAATGGACTATGTCTTATCTAATAATGCATTTACTGAAGATCTTAGATGGCATACACGTTTTGTAGATGATGATTACTTTACTATCCCTGTAATTGCCCTGGCTGCTGTGTGTCCCTGGCCCCAGAGGATCTGTGCTATTCTCTCTACCTCCCATCCTGCACTAAGGGACCTACTTGGTCTTTAAGGACCCCTTTCTTTTATTTTTCAACCTTCCCAACATCTGGCCAAAGAAACCTGCTGCCCAAGCACATTTTCCCATCTACTAAAGGGATTCAGAAACTCTCTACCTCCTATCCTGCACTAAGGGACCTGCTTGTTTTTTAAGGACCCCTTTCTTTTATTTTTCAACCATCCCAACGTCTGGCCAAAGAAACCTGCTGCCCAAGCACATTTTCCCAGTTACCAAAGGGATTCAGAAACTCTCTACCTGTTATCCTGCACTAAGGGACCTGCTTGGTCTTTAAGAACCCCTTTCTTTTATTTTTCAACCATCCCAACATCTGGCCAAAGAAACCTGATGCCCAAGCACATTTTCATAGTTTCATAGTTTCATAGTTTAGTACTAGGCTATCTGCCCTGGGGCATTTGTAAGCCTAGCCATAGTGATGTGGCTTTCGCCACCCCATGAAATGGTACAAAAAATGCACAGAATAGATTTAGAATACTGTGCCTCTGACTAGTAGTGACACAGTGAAGATCCCCTTATATAATAGAATTAGTTTACTGTGCCCCTGTCTAGTAGTGACACAGATGTGACCCCTGGGGTAAACTTACGATCTCCCATCCACTCATCAAGATTTCTCTTGAAGAGAGTCAGTGAGGGGCTCTGCCTAACATGAACTGGGATCTTGTTCCAGAGCATGGGAAGACTCTGGGTTATGAATCTATCCCTCCAGCATGTCCTATTCATACTTGTACCGAGGTTTAAGTCTTTAGCTCTTGTGGTTCTGATGGATTTGGGTTTTTTGAGGTGGAGCATGTCCATCAGTTCCTGATTGGACATGGCCTTGTACGTCAGGCAGAGATCACCTCTGAGCAGGCAGTATGCTACTGAATAGAGCTGGAGTTTCTTTAGTCTGGCAGAATAAGACATATGTTGGAGACCCTTGATCCTCTTGGTGAGGTACTTCTGTGGTCTCTCCAGCTGTTGCAAATGCCAGGTGAGGTACATACCAAATGGGGCATTGTACTCAATCATGGGTCTGATGAGGGAGGAGTATAGGGGTACAATGACATCCTTGGATCTGGATGTGAATCCCTTCATGATAAGGTGTGCAAGGTAGAATGTTTTTCTAACCACTTTGGCAACGTGGGTGTCAAATGAGAGGTCGCTGTCGACTTGGGTCCCTAGGTCTCTGATTACTTTTTCCGTACTCAGTGGGTTGCTGTCTATGTGATAATTTGTGGGTACTTTGTTTTTCCCAAAGGGGATGACTATACATTTTTTGGCATTTAGTTTAAGGCCATGACTCTGGCACCAGTTGTCCGTTTCTGTGAGGCCTTTTTGTAAGATGTATGTGTCCGCTGGTGTATCGGCTATGGCGCCTAGTTTGCAGTCATCTGCGAACTTTGTCAGCCACAACTCTCCTATGTTTGCTTTAACATCTGAGAAATAAATGCCGAACAAGAGGGTTCCCAGGACAGATCCCTGTGGGACACCACTTGTGACTGGCTTTGAGTCTGACATTGCTCCAGCGATTTTAACTTTATGGGTTCTGTCCTTTAGCCAGTTTGCAACCCATCTACTGACATAAGGGTTTACGTTTAAGCTGTTGAGCTTATCTATGATGCCTGAGTGGGGTATTGTGTCGAAGGCCTTAGCCAAGTCCAGGTAGGCTGTATGGACTGCTTTGCCCTCATCAATGGCTCTAGTGACTGTTTCGAAAAAGTCAACCAGGATCAAAAGGCAGGATCTGCCCTTTACAAAGCCGAACTGGGTGGGGTCAAGTGTCTGTAGGTCCCCAATGTCTCTGTTTATGAGTTCCATAATGATTCTTTCCATAGCTTTGCAGACCAGGCTCGTTAAGCTTATGGGGCGGTAGTTCCCAGGGTCTGTAGAGGTACCCCCTTTGTGGAGTGGGACCACTGTTGCTGTACGCCAGTGTTCAGGTACATATCCTGTAGTAAGGCTAAGGTTAAATAGCATTTTTATGTGTGGGTTTAGCTCCTCTTGGAGTTCACGTAGCACGCAACCCGGGATAGCATCAGGTCCCATTGATGCTGTGTTTTTAGCTTTGTTGAGGGCGGCTCTCACTTGGACATCTGAGATGACAGGGAGATTACTTTCAGCTGGGATAAGTATTTCTTCTTTTGGGGGTGAGGGAGGGGAGAAATTTGCTCTGAACCTGTCAGCCAGAATGTTGGCAATATCTGTGGGTTCAGTGTATTTTTTGTTGTTGTGAACTAAGTCTGAGCATATCTGAGGGTTTCCACCCAGGTTTCTAACATAGCTGAAGAAGGCTTTGTGGTTATCTTTAGTGTCCTTAGCGATTTTTCTCTCAAAGTTGGCCTTGGATGTTTTTATGAGAGAACATAGTTTTCTGCTAATGTTGATCAGAGATGTCTTCCCTTTATGGGATTTTGCTCTGTCGTGCAGTAGCTTCCTTCTTTTGTTATACAATTTGTTAATGGCTGAGGTCCACCAGACAGGACGCTTGCCTTTGGTGGAGAGGGACTTGGATTTATTTGGGATTGCATGATCCATGCATTCTTGGAGATGTCCATAGAAAGCATTTGTGAAGGATTCGACATTGTGGGATGTGGTATCCACTGGCCCAGTGGGCTTAAAGGATACCATCTCAGTCTTAAGAAGAGTGAAGTCTGCTTTTGAGAAGTTTTTGACTGTGGTCTTTTGTACTGGGGGTGGAGGTGGGATATGTATATCCATGGTGATTAGTTTGTGGTCAGATCTCACTAGTGAGGGGTATACCTCCGGTGTAGAGCATTTTGTCCCCATGTTTGTGATGATCAGGTCTAGTATATTATCTCCCCTAGTGGGAGAGGTGACTAGTTGTTCCAATGCATTTGAATTTATGAATTCCAGGAACCTTTGGGCTAGGGTGTTAGGGCTAGAATAATGTACCCAATCTATGTCTGGGTAGTTGAAGTCTCCCAGTATGATGGTATTTTGTGATACATTCATATCCTCCAATGTCTTCAGGAAGGCTGAGTGGGGTTCCTGAGATTTGGAGGGTGGTCTGTAACATGCTACCAGTTGTATAGCAGTTTTGCCTATGGTTAGTTGCACCTGTATGGTCTCCGATGCTTCATGTGTTGCTACTAACCTGGAGGTGTGGGTGTCCTTGATGAATATGGACACTCCCCCTCCCTTTGTGGTTCGGTCCGGGTTTTGGGGCTGAAAAGCATGATACGAGGTATAGCCTGGTAGCGCTGGGGTGCTCTCAGGAGCCTTGAACCAGGTTTTAGTTACTGCACAGACGTCGATGTTCTCCATACTGAGGAGTGCATCGAGAGCCTGCATCTTGAGATTTAGACTTCTGGCGTTGAGCAGCATTACCCTTAGTTTTTTTCCATTTTTGTTTTCTAAGGAGGTGGGTTTGTCTTTTGAGCCTTGCCAGAAAAGGCACTATGGGGGTGGCAAGAGCCTTAGCCAATATCCGGAAGCCCAGTGGTGACAGGTGCAAGCCGTCCCTTGCGAAGCAGCGTGGCTTGTCCAACATGTCATCCCAGGCAGACAGACATTGGATCCCCTTAGAATGACACCAGTACTTGAGCCAATTATTAAAGCTGATCATCTTGTCTTTGTATTGTGGCATCATTCTTGGTGAGGGCAAGATGCTGCTCAGGGTCAGGGTCATACCAGCCTGGGCTACATAATCAAAGGGATTCAGAAACTCTCTACCTCCTATCCTGCACTAAGGGGCCTGCTTGGTCTTTAGGACTCCTTTCTTTTATTTTTCAACCACCCCAACATCTGGCCAAAGAAACCTGCTGCCCAAGCACATTTTCACAACTACCAAAGGGATTCAGAAAGTATGTTCCACACTGGACCTACCTATTAAGCTGACTTATTTATTTGTACTTTACCTAGTATTGAGAGTAATTAAGCTACTGAGTTGGGAAACTAACAGCCATACTCCTCTATACCCCAATAGAAACTGTTAATTTCTGCCCTTGGAATCTTTTATCTGAACTACCTCTTCCAGCTATCTTTATTACAGATACAGTTGTTGTATTCTACTCTCTGCCCACTAGGTGGCACCCTAATCCAGCCTTGGGCTATAACTCTTACTTCACCTTCCCAAATATCCTCTCAGAATATTTTTTCAGCTTTCACCCCTTGACTAGTTGCTAATCTCCCTGCTGTATCACACTGCTGTTACCTTTTTCTCTCCCCCCATCTAGCTATATTTTTTCTTCCTTCCACTCCACTATCATTCTCTACCTCACACCTGCTTTACCACACTTTACTTATCTGTAAATAATTAGAATGCCTTAGAAATCTGCTGCTCTCAGATTGTCTCTATAGAATCTCCCTTTACCTGCTCTAACCCGCTCAGTTCACCCTGCGGGCTCACTCCACTCCCCTACCCTACCCCTAATTCCCACCCACACCCAGTGGTCCTACACTTATACTTCCAGGGCCACACCCCCTTCCTTCCTATCCAACAGCTGTCTAGTGCTCATTACAGAGCTACCACCTACACACCTACTCCCATACTTAGACGAATTCTGCTACCTCTTAGATATTGCTATACTCCACACTCTCTCTCTCTACCTACCTCCTAATTTCTGACTACATTCTATAATCTCCTGCACCATGCCCTTAACTCATAGACTCAGATTTATAAATTCACTTTTCTTACTTGCATTACTATCTATTCTTTCTATACCCTATATCCTTACCTTTTATGAAAACCTACAGTATACCACATCTCACCAACCCCTAAAACAAACATTACTATTAAGTGAGCTAGCCTTCCAAAGCCATTCAAATATAACATCCACCTCATCCTATCTATTGCCAAAATATCACAGGGTAGCCAATTTTACATTCCTACAATATAGGAAATCACAAAATAAGTGCTGTAAATTACTGAAACATCCATATAGTCCTTATACACACCCTCTCCTTCATGGAGACATTCATCCCAACCCAGGACCAAATAGCAACACCCCTATAAACCCCCTCCGACTTCATCCATCTTCCCCTTTTACTCCCAGTATAAACTCAAATTCTCTACTCATAGCACATCTCAATATATATGAGCGTAAACAATAAAGTTAGCCAACTACACACTCTACTAGATACACACTCATTTGATATCTTATGTTTAACAGAAACCTGGCTCAAATCTGTAACAAAAGACAATGAAATACTCCCACCTGGTTATAATATCTTGAGAGTAGACTGAACTACCAAAAAGGGTGGTGGGGTAGCAATTCTGTACAAATCTCATTTACAGGTCACTTCTCTAGTAGTACAACCACCTCTAGATACTAATGTGGAAATTCTTATCTCCAATCTCCAGATCAATGCTAATAAATCTATATCCATAATTTGCTCCTACCTACCCCCGGGCAATAACATCAGCATCCTAGAAAGTATCCTCTGCTGGCTTTCTACATCCTTCCCACAGGAAACCATTGTACTCGGTGACTTTAAAGTCTGGAACACCTGTATCTCACATAAACCCACAACCCATATAAATCTCTATGGCTTTTCCCAAACAATTACCACCCATACCAGAATCCATAAACCCAGTAGCAAAGAAAGTACCTTAGACTGGATCTTAACTAATAGCCATCCTCTCTCTTATAAAGTAGGTATCCTTCCTGATGATATTAGTGACCATTCACTTACCTATATATATAGACAAAAATCCTTTATCCTAAACCAAACTACCTTTAAAATCACCTGCAACAAAAAAAGATTTTAATCCAGCAAACTTTCAGGCAGAGCTTCAAGCCTGTGACTGGTCACCCTTAAGACACCTCCCACTTGATGAAGCAGTGTCCTATTTTAACTCCACATTTTTACAAATCCTCAAATTT